>NC_084637.1:3840272-3850272 GCF_033978795.1 Nerophis ophidion
GTCCTGATCGTTTGGTCCGCACATTTTACCGGCGATGCTAATAAGGCAGCCATGCTATGGGCCACTTCATTAGGTACACCCACGCTATGGCCGAATAGCGTCAATAGCTATTCGCTCAATAGCTTCAACGTCTTCTTCAATTTCGTTTTCGCTATCTGCCTCCATACTCCGACCATCTGTTTCAATACATGCGTAATCTGTTGAATCGCTTAAGCCGATAGAATCCGAGTCCGAATCCGAGCTAATGTCGCTATATCTTTCTGTGGTAACCGCCATGTTGTTTGTATTGGCAGCACTGTATGACGTCACAGGGAAATGGATAGTGGTTTCGAAGAGAGCGGAAAAAAAGGCACTTTAAAGCTTTATTTAGGGATAACATTTTGGTAAAATTTTGGTAAAATTTTGGTAAAATTTTGGTAAAATTTTGGTGAAATTTCGGTAAAATTTTGAAAAAAACTTCAAAAAATACAACAAGCCACTGGGAACTGATTTTTTATTGTTTTTAACCCTTTTGAAATTCTGATGATGTTCCCCTCTAAGTAAATATTTGGGTGACTACTCCTTACTTTTACTTGAGTAATACATCTCTAAAGTAACAGTACTCTTACTCGAGTACAATTCCTGGCTACTCTACCCACCTCTCCTCATCGCCCCCCCCCGCCATCCGAGGCTGACGCGGCTGCTAATAAACACGCACTCCATTTGCTCAAGTGTTTGGAAAACAAATTGTAAAAACGGGCAGTTTTGGGTTGGTTTTACTCGGCCGACTCGGTAATGCATTTTGTTTTTGTTCCCGGCGACTCTGGGCTGTCAGCGTTTGACGCCGGTCCTCCCGGGGTTCTGCCACACTTAGACGCCCGCTATGATAGCTGTGCATTAATGTCACTCACGGCGCGCTCACGCAATCCACTTTTTAGTCCCCGCCACAAAGGCAAAAGAACAAATATATCGGGTCTATTTTTTTTTTGCTTGCTTATGTTGCGGGCATAATAACGCTGGACATATTTACATAACATATATTACATATATTAGCCGGCCGTGTTGACGGCCACGTAAGTGCTCCAGCTCATCCCGCCGCCTTTTTTTCATATTTATGTTGGCAGTGATTTAAGATGGACTGATTGTGGGGATTTAATTACGGGGGGGGGGGGGGGGGACACACAATGGGCCACACAATTCTGTTTTCTTCTCCCGCCGCCTTGCGAGGCGCTGACATGCCGCACACTCGGCTGCACACCGCCGAGGAATGTTTTACACTCCAAATGAGCTGTGCTTGCAGAAGAATTTAATTTGATCTGCCGCTGTAATTGTGCTCTCAAAAAAAGGAAGGAGAGGAAGTGGGGGGGGGGGGCGTGGTGGCGGTGCAACTTTTAAATGTAATATGCACAAAAAAGTAAATTAACTCCGGAGGAGAGGCCCCTTGTGATGTGTTGACACTTGCACGGGGGCCGCAGCGGCTGGGGGGGAGGACAGGCCGAGGGGGGGGGGGGGCCTATGATAAAACACCACAAAGAAAAGTGTTATGAATTTTATTAATGACTTGCAAGACAGTATGCAAAACATCAAAGGTCCACGGGAAAGATTAATGACCCTGTGTGAGACTGTTTAATTACCTCCCGGCTAATTAGATTCTTGACCAAATTTTTAATATCTGCGTTCGTGCCCAACGCCTAATTGAGATTCCACCGTATTTATCAATCTTTAAAAAAAAAACAACAACAAAATCTTAGTGGTGTTCTTTTTTTTTTTTTTTTTTGTTTAGCTCGTCATCGTTAAAGGAACAATCAGTCAGGTTTGAGCGGATTTTGCATTAAAAAAATGAAGGATGGTTATTTACCCGCTAAATGGTTATTTTCGGTCTTATCCAAGGGATCTTTGTTTTTAATGAACTTGCTAATAGACTTTAACTTAGCCCGACTCTCCTTGTCGTGCCATAATTCTCTTATCTGGACCTGGAGCTCTCAGAGGAGAGGCTCTCCATCTACGTCTCCTTTCTCCTGCACCGGATAATCCCAGCACTGTTTACCACACACACACACACACGCTCACACACACACACACTCTCTCACACACACTCACACACACGTTCATGTATTTGTTTCCTTCTTGAGACCTCTGTAAAATGCCAACCTCTTTAGGACCACCCTGTCTAGGAATATAAAGATTTGTGTTTACAATATTTATAATATATACATTTAAATAAAGGTAAGCTTTGTATTATTTGTTTGGTTTGTAGCTGTTTTTTAATTTTCATTATTTACTTCAGGTTATAACAGTATGTGTTTTTATATATTTTTTTTGAATACATTTTGTCCAAAGGGGGCGTATTTCAATTTCTTACACACTTGTTATTTCATATGTTGACCACAGGGGGAGTGCTTTTAAAACCGACACACAGTCAATTTGAAGTTTATTTGTTACCTTCTTGAGAGCTCTGAAAAACCTCTTTAGGACCACCCTGTGGAGCTATATAAAGATTTGTATTTACAATATTTATAATATATACACACTATGCATATAAATAAAGGTAAGCTTTTTGTTATTTGTTTGGTTTGTAGTTGGTTTTTAATTTTCATTATTTACTTCAAGTTATAACAGTATGTGTTTTTATATATATTTTTTAACTACATTTTGTCCAAAGGGGGCGTATTTCAATTTCCTACACACTTGTTATTCCATATGTTGACCAGAGGGGGAGCACTTTTAAAACCGACACACAGTCAATTTGAAGTCTGTTTGCTACCTTCTCGCGAGCTCCGAAAAATGCCATCCACTTTAGGACTACCCTTTATAGATATATAAAGATTTGTATTTACAATAAAAATAATAACAATGTATATGTACTATGGATATAAAAAGGGAAGCGTATTGTTATTTGCTTTGTTTGTAGTTGCTTTTTAATAATTATTATTTACTTGAAGTTATTACAGTATGTCTCTTTATAAAAAAAAAATTGATTTTTTTTAAATAAATTTTGGCAAAGGGGCCCATTTCAATTTCTTACACACACTTGTTATTTCATATGTTGACCACAGGGGGAGAGTTTTTAAAACCGACACACAGTCAATTTGAAGTTTATTTGTTACCTTCTTGAGAGCTCTGAAAAACCTCTTTAGGACCACCCTGTGGAGCTATATAAAGATTTGTATTTACAATATTTATAATACATACACACTATGCATATAAATAAAGGTAAGCTTTTTGTTATTTGTTTGGTTTGTAGTTGGTTTTTAATTTTCATTATTTACTTCAAGTTATAAAAGTATGTCTCTTTATACATTTTTTTCTTTCAATTTTTTTTAAACACATTTTGGCCAAAAGGGACACATTTCAATTTCTTACACACACACTTGTTATTTCATATGTTGACCAGAGGGGAAGCACTTTTAAAACCAACACAAAGTTAATTCGAAATCTATTTGTTACCTTCTTGAGAGCTCCGTAAAATATGCAATTATAAAAAAGCTTGCTGTAAAAAATTTGTTGGAATTTCACAAGAAAAAGTTCACAATTTCACAAGAAAAACTTTGAATTTTGGCAGTATTATAATAAAAGTCGTCATTTTACAAAAAATTTTACAAGAACATTTTTTAAACATTTGTGCAATATTATGATAAAAGTTGGAATTTTACTCAAAAACAGTCGCACTTTTACAAGAAATACTCGCAATTTTATGAAGAGTCGTAATTTTACTCGACGAAAGTCACAATTTGATAAGAAAACTTACAAATTTGGGCACTATTATAATAATAATCTGAATTTTTACGTGGCAAAAGTGAATTATATATATATATATATATATATATATTTTTATATAGCGCTTTTCTCAATTATGGCAAAAGTCATAATTTTACTCAAAAAAAGTCACTCTTTTACAAGAACAACAAAACATTGGCAACCATCCATTCTCTACCGCTTGTCCCTTTTAGGGTCGCTGGCGTCTATCTCAGCTGCATTTGGGCGGTAGGCGGAGTACACCCTGGACAAGTCGCCACCTCATCGCAGGGCAACAGTGTGATAAAAGTCAGAATTTTCTACGACAAATTTCACCATTTTGTGTTAAAAAACCCAAATTTTACATAAAAAAGTAATAATTTTATGAGAAAATATTGCAATATTACAGAAACAGAAAGAATATGAGAAATTGTTAAAAGTCAAAAAATCTAAGTACCCATGATTGTTTCCCAATTTTAATAGGAAATAGTTGACACATTTGGAGAAAAAGACTGCTTTTAGTGATTTAAAAAATATATATATTTCTTGTTTGTAATTATTTTTTAATTTTCATTATTTACTTCAAGTTATGTCATTATGTATATATATATATATATATATATATATATATATATATATATATATATATATATATATATATATATATATACATATATTAATTTTGGCCAAAGGGGGCGCATTTCAATTTCTTACACACACTTGTTATTGTTGGAATTTCACTCAATCACAGTCGCACTTTTACAAGAAAGACTCGCGATTTTATGAAGAGTCGTAATTTTACTCGCCGAAAGTCACAATTTAATCAGAAAACTTACAAATGTGGGCAATATTACAATGATTATCTGAATTTTATACTTGCCAAAATTATGACAAAAGTCTTAATTTTACTAAAAAAAAGTCACTCTTTTACAATAACAACAAAAACATTGTCGACCATTCATCCATCCATTTTCTACCGCTTGTCCCTTTTAGGGCCGCGGGGGGTCGCTGGCGCCTATCTCAGCTGCATTCGGGCGGTAGGCGGGGTACACCCTGGACAAGTCGCCACCTCATCGCAGGGCAACAGTGTGATAAATTTCACCATTTTGTGTTAGAAAGTCAGAATTTGACATAAGAAGGTAATAATTTTATGAGAAAATATTGCAATATTACAGAAACAGAAAGAATATGATAAATTGCTAAAAGTCAAAAAGTTAAAGTACCCATGATTGTTTCCCGATTTTAATTGGAAAAAAGTTGACACATTGTGAGAAAAAGACTGCTTTTAGTGATTTTGTATTTATTTTTATTTCTTGTTTTTAATTGTTTGTTAATTTTCATTATTTACTTCAATTTATGTCAGTATGTATCTGTATAAAAAAAAAATATATATATATTGATTTTGGCCAAACGGGGCGCATTTCAATTTCTTACACACACTTGTTATTTCATATGTTGACCTGAGGGGGGGCCCTTTAAAACCGACTCACAGTCCATTTGAAAACACCCTCCTTTTTGGGACCACCCTCATTTTGATGGATTTCACCAGCAGGGGTGCTAGTGAGACATTCTCTATTAGATGCAATGGTTTTCCGTATTAGGACCATGATTTACAGTATGTCCTCACTTGTTCACACCTCCTCATATGGAAGCTACTTTTCCTTGTTGGTGTCTCAAGAAGGGTAGAAATACAAGAACACACACACAGACACGCACACACACACATGTCTAAATCAGTGCCTTTGAACTTGCGTAGTTATCTGTTCTGTGACCCTGTTGTTGTTGTTGTTGCTGTTGCTGCTGCAGCAATAATTGCAGTTGGATTATTCTTCCTCTGGGTTCCATGGCAGAAAACAAGCTGCACTCAGCTATCAAGTTCATGGTGTCACATGCGTCTAACGTATTGTTGGGAGTCCAACATGTTGTCCTGCTTCTCTGAGAGAGGCCTGAAAAGAAAGCTTGGTTTTGCACCACCTGCTGTTCACACATGAGAACTGCAGTGCAAACTACATGCACAGCCAGGCATTACACGTGCTGTCAGATACTTTTGCTAGTTTGCAGTTTGGATTAGAATGCACCATTTACTTTTATTTTTAATTAATTAAAAAAAAAGAAGAATGCATCAGTTTTAAGGTTGCATCTATCCATCCATCCATCCATTTTCTACTGCTTTCAATGAGGCAATTGAATGTAAATATGGGGAGTTCCCTGCATGCCTTCCATCTCCTCTTCATTTTTAGCCCTGTTTGTCCTTCCATATCTCTTGAAAAGGAGATGTAAATAAGTTTTGATTAGAATGCACCAGGTTTTTTTTGTTTGTTTTTTTCAATAATAAAAAAAAAGAGTGCATCAGTTTTAAGGTTACATTTACAATGAGGCAATTTAATGTAAATATTGGGTGTTCTCTGCATGCCTCCCATCTCCTCTCCATTTTATTTTACCCGTTTGTTCTTCCGTATCTCTTGAAAAGGAGATCTAAATAAGTTTTGATTAAAATGCTCCATTTTTTAATTAATTAATTAAAAATAACAGAAATGCATCAGTTTTAAGGTTGCATCTAGAACAAGGCAATTGAATGTAAATATGTGGTGTTCCCTGCATGCCTTCCATCTCTTCTTCATTGTCACCCCAGTTTTTCATTTCATATCTCTTGAAAAGAAGATCTAAATAAGTTTTAAATAGAATGCAATTGTTTTTTTGTTGTTGTTTTTTTTAATTTATTTAAAAAAGATGCATCAGTTTTAAGGTTGCATCTAAAATGAGGCAATTGAATGTAAATATGGATTGTTCCCTGCATGCTTTCCATCTCCTCTTCATTTTTACCCCTGGTTGTCCTTCCATATCTCTTGAAAAGAAGGAGATCTAAATAAGTTTTGATTAGAATGCACGATTTTTTTGGGTGTTTTTTTCAATAATAAAAAAAAAGAGTGCATCAGTTTTAAGGTTACATTTACAATGAGGCAATTTAATGTAAATATTGGGTGTTCCCTGCATGCCTTCCATCTCATTTTAATTTGTACCCCTCTTTGTCATTTCATATCTCTTGAAAAGAAGAGATATGAGTTTTCTAAATAAGTTTTTGTATTATTCTAATTAATTAAAAATGTAAAAAATGCATCAGTTTTAAGGTTGCATCTAGAATGAGCCAATTGAATGTAAATATTTTATATTGTTTTTATATTGGTTTTATATGTATTTATTTCTTATTATTTATGTTAATTTTTTGTTTTTATTCAGTCATTGGTGGAGCTCAGGATAGTATTTGAATGTTGTTTTTAATATTGTTGTGCAGCACTTTGGTGCAATATAAATCCAATCCAATCCACTTTATTTATATAGCACATTTAAACAACAATAACGTTTCCAAAGTGCTGCACAGCCATGTTAAAAACAATATTATGCTCCACCAATGACTGAATAAAACAAAAAATGAATAAAAATAAAACCAATAAAAACAATATAAAAACAAATATGATTAAAAACTATTTTAAAGGGTAAAATCAATTAAAACAGTATAAATAAAGTGGATTGGATTGGATAAATATGTGGTGTTCCCTGCATGCCTTCCATCCCCTCTCCATTTTTTACCCCTGTTTTTCCTTCCGTATCTCTTGAAAAGAAGGACAGCTAAATACGTTTTGATTTGAATGCACCATTTTTTTTTTTTTTATCAATTTAAAAAAAAGAGTGCATCAGGTTGCATTGAGAATGAGGCAATTGAGGACATTTAATGTAAATATGGGGTGTTCTCTGCATGCCTTCCACCTCCTCTCCATGTCTACCCCTGTTTGTCATTTCATGTCTCTTGAAAAGAAGATCTAAATAAGTTTTGATTAGAATGCACATTTTTTTTTTGGTGTTTTCTTTTTAAATTGATTAAAAAAAATAGTGCATCCGTTTTAAGGTTGCAATTAAAATTTGGCAATTGAATGTAAATATGGGGTGTTCCCTGCATGCCTTCCATCTCCTTTCCATGTTTGTCCTTCCATTTCTCTTGAAAAGGAGATCTAAATAAGGTTTGATTAAAATAAGCCAGTTTTTTTTGTTTTGTTTTTAATGAAGAAAAAAATTGCATGAGTTGTTTAAGGTTACATCTTAAATGAGGCAATTTGATGTAAATTTGGGGTGTTCTCTGCATGCCTTCCATCCCCTCTTCATTTTTTTTACCCTGTATGTCCTTCCCTATCTCTTGAAAAGGAGATCTGAATAACTTTTAATTAGAATGCACCTGTTTATTTTTGTTTGTTTGTAATTAATAATAAGAAAATGCATCAGTTGCATCTACAATGAGGCAATTTAATGTAAATATGTTGTGTTCCCTGCATGCCTTCCATCTCTATTTTTTTTTTACCCTGTTTGTCCTTCCCTATCTCTTGAAAAGAAGGAGATATAGATAAGTTTTGATTAGAATGCACCTGTTTCTTTTTGTTTGTTTTTAATTAATACAAAAAATGCATCCGTTGCATCTAGAAAGAGGCAATTTAACATAAATATTGGGTGTTTTCTGCATGCCTTCCATCTCCTCTTTATTCTTACCTCTCCTTGTCTTCCCGTATCTCTTGAAAATAAGTAGATCTAGATAAGTTTTGATTAGAATGCACCTGTTTTTTTTGTTTTTTTTTAATTAATAATAAGAAAATGCATCAGTTGCATCTAGAATGAGGCAATTTAATGTAAATATGTTGTGTTCCCTGCATGCCTTCCAGCTCTAAAAAATGTTTACCCTGTTTGTCCTTCCCTATCTCTTGAAAATAAGTAGATCTAGATAAGTTTTGATTAGAATGCACCTGTTTTTTTTTTGTTTTTTTTTAATTAATAATAAGAAAATGCATCAGTTGCATCTACAATGAGGCAATTGAATGTAAATATGTGGTGTTCCCTGCATGCCTTCCATCTCTAATTTTTTTTTACCCTGTTTGTCCTTCCCTATCTCTTGAAAAGAAGGATACCTAGATAAGTTTTGATTAGAATGCACCTGTTTCTTTTTGTTTGTTTTTAATTAATAAAAAAAAATGCATCCGTTGCATCTGGAAAGAGGCAATTTAACGTAAATATTGGGTGTTCTCTGCATGCTTTCCATCTCCTCTTTATTTTTACCTCTCCTTGTCTTTCCGTATCTCTTGAAAATAAGTAGATCTAGATAAGTTTTGATTAAAATGCACCTTTTTCTTTTTGTTTGTTTTTAATGAATAATAAGAAAATGCATCAGTTGCATCTAGAATGAGGCAATTTAATGTAAATATGGAGTGTTTTCTGCATGCCTTCCATCTCCTCTTCATTTTTTTTTTTACCCTGTTTGTCCTTCCCTATCTCTTGAAAAGCAGGATATCTAAAATAAGTTTTAATTGGAGTGCACCGGTTTCTTTTTGTCTGTTTTTAATTAATAATAAGAAAATGCATCAGTTGCATCTACAATGAGGCAATTTAATGTAAATATGTTGTGTTCCCTGCATGCCTTCCATCTCTACATTTTTTTGTACCCTGTTTGTCCTTCCCTATCTCTTGAAAAGAAGGATATCTAGATAATTTTTGATTAGAATGCACCTGTTTCTTTTGGTTTGTTTTTATTTGATAAAAAAAAAATGCATCCTTTGCATCTGGAAAGAGGCAATTTAATGTAAATATTGGGTGTTTTCTGCATGACTTCCATCTCCTCTTTATTTTTACCTCTCCTTGTCTTCCCGTATCTCTTGAAAAGAAGTAGAGCTAAATAAGTTTGGATTAAAATGCAGCAGTGTTTTTATAATTTTCATTAAAAATAAATAAAAAATGCATCAGTTTTAAGGTTGCATCTACAATGAGGCAATTGAATGTAAATATGTGGTGTTCCCTGCATGCCTTCCATCCCCTCTCCATTTTTAACCCCAGTTTGTCCTTCCGTACCTCTTGAAAAGAAGGCGATCTAAATAAGTTTTGATTAGAATGCACCTGTTTCTTTTTGTTTGTTTTTAATTAATTAAAAAAATGCATCCTTTGCATCTGGAAAGAGGCAATTTAATGTAAATATTGGGTATTCTCTGCATGCCTTCCATCTCCTCTTTACTTTTACCTCTCCTTGTTTTTCCGTATCTCTTGAAAAGAAGTAGATCTAAATAAGTTTTGATTAAAATGCAGCAGTGTTTTTTTTAATATTAATTTAAAAAAAAAAATGCATCAGTTTTAAGGTTGCATCTACAATGAGGCAATTGAATATAAATATGTGGTGTTCCCTGCATGCCTTCCATCCCCTCTCCATTTTTAACCCCAGTTTGTCCTTCCGTATCTCTTGAAAAGAAGGAGATCTAAA